>NC_134951.1:101631810-101636810 GCF_965638725.1 Aptenodytes patagonicus
ACTCCTGCTCCGTGCATCTTCCCTCTACTTTCCACACACTTTACACACAAGAAGACAATGAAGATCCAATGCCGCTGTTGGACTGAGATGGAAAATATCCAGCTTTTACCCAGCCGCAACAATATGCTGGGCTTTTTGGCAGCAAGCCAGCTGCTGACTAAGCAAGGAGCCTTAATAGGCTAAACCCTTTAAAAATGGGAAAGAAAAGTTAGGTTTGTTACATTCAGCTGTTTTGAACAGAGTCCACAGGTCGGAGAGGGAGACGGATCTTGCAGAGGAGATGCTGCACTTAGTCGCACAAAATCTGGGGTCAGTTCTAGAGCGTACTGGCTGCTTTCTAAATGGCTATAGGCAAATGGAACAGCAATACTGTCTGTGCCTCAGGTTCCCTCGTATGGGGAATGGGCATGATTTGGGGGGGTCCCCCCCTTTACTTAAACATTCAGCTGCAAATTCACTAAGTCAGTCATGTATTGGCTTTCTTTTAGCTTTACGGGGTTTCGCATCAGGGTGCCCTCATTTTGGCTGGGTTAAGTAAGTACTGTTGCAGTGCAGACGAGAATAATTCTGAAAATCAGCTTTTAAAACCACCTTTCTAAAGATGCTGGTGTGCTTACAACCAATGTTAGGCTACTGATTTGTGACAGTGAAGGCATGACAAACCATCTTAATCAGACTCAGAAGAATCTAAAAAGTGAATATAAAGATAGAAAGCAACAAAATTGTCTCTTTCTGAGGAAACAACACGAGATGACCACGCTGCACAGAAAACGTTTTAGATATAACCGCTGGTGCACGCTGTCCTAGCACCTTCCGCCAGCGTCTCAAAACATTTCACAAGAGTTAAAGGCATTTGCAGTTCATTCCCTGATTTAAGGAAGAAGAAAACCATGCATAAAGAAATCCAGGCTAAACTATGCATTTATAATTCGCCCCGTGAAAAGACAGGGACCTGGTTACTTCCCCTCTTGCATTAGGGAGAGCGGGTGAAAGATGGTAATAAAAAGCTGCTCTCTTTAACTTGCAATGTGTTGCTGCCTTTTGCCTCTTCCCCCTGCCGTATCAGCTGTGCCACCTGCCATATCAAGAGGTGGATCAAAAGCTCCACCCACTGCATCCTCTTTTGTTCAGGGAACAGCGAAGGAGAGTTGTAATGGAGATGTAACGCTTGATAAACCGTACACAGCCAGGCTGAAGATGTACGGATGCTTTTCATGGGGGGAACAATTTTAATCCCGCTTCCCTCCTCATCCAAACACGTAGCCATTAAGCCACAGGCAAAATGTGAATGACTTGCCTAATAAGGATTTTGCAGCTGGACTGGTACCTGGGATAGTAAGTTCTCCTGCCTGACCTCACATTCTTAAGACATTTTTCATTTCAAATCAAACTTATTTCCTAAATGGAAGGATTTGTCCCATTGTAAACACAGTAAACTATATCATTAAAAACATACCAAGTACCAGAGACTAGTTAAAGCGCATCACGTGAAAGGCTCTGACACATTTTATAAGCATGATTTGATAAACTGCCTAACTTTTTCTTAGCAAAGATACTTGATGTATTAATAAACGCTGTATTTTTATTAAAATTTAAGAGCTCAGAACCAGTTCAAGTCCCTACTAACATGAGGGACTCTGAGAGATGTCTCTAAAAAAGAACACTTTTAGTGCCTCATATACAGTAAATCCTACATCTGTGAGTTTTCAATACCCATTTTAAAACAAAAAATCAAGAAGAGAGCTTGCTTATATACCTCTAAAAATATCTACACGGACCAAACCTGCAAGCACTTATGTAGATGAGTAACTTTACTGCCTGTGGAGCTCCAATGTGAGTTTGCAGGATGAAGCCTAAATGCATCTTTGGTAAACAAGCCATCAATTACACACTTTAGGGATGGCAGCACCTGTGCAAAGCCTTCAACTCAAACGACAGACACTGAAGAAATAAAAAGCAATTATCAGCTACTAATTTGAGTAAAACTGTTTTCTTCTTAGAGCTAAAAACACAATTTTCAGTGGCTCTGGTTCTGTTTTTGGCAACTAACAATCTTTATTAGATTATTGTACAGCAGACATTCAAGGCCTCTCAAAAATAAAAGGTTCAGAAATTTTAATATTTCACTATTTTTCACACTCCTTTGTTGATTCTAAAGATTTCCTTGTACATGTTTTTAGAGAAAACAAAGGCACTGCTGTGTGGGACAAACAAAACAAAACTAATTAAACTAAAGCCACCTTCACAGCGATTTTAAATTACTCCTAAATGCTTTTGATTTCTTACTAAACAAGTATCTTCCAACAAGAGTTTGAATATGAAACTCATACCAGCTATAGGGGAGACATACTACTCAGTTCTAGGATAAATGGTTGGTTTGCATTGCCCCTGGTCTTTATCTAACACTGAGAATAGGCTGCTTTTTATCAAAAGAGGAATAAATTGCTGTTATTGTGATGTTAGCCCATCACTTGGCATTGCAATTCAAGTTTTTGTGAGAAAGAAATGTATGATCTAACTGCGACTTGACCTATGCCTTCCGAGATCCATCTAGGTGCTCTAATGGAGCATAAAAAGTATTGAATACAAGGACATGCAAACCGGTAGTGAAGAAATTTTTTTGAGAAGAGGAGCGAAGAGAAAGGGACTTTCACGAGCTCGTGGTTTACATGCTGCCCAATTTGTTAAATATGGAAGAACGCTTATTGCCGAACTGCAGTTCTCTTAATTAATGTATGTCAGCATGATCCTCTGCGCTTCCTGGCATCTAGTACCTCCCTCTCTCAGTCATGCTCTCTGCCTCTCTCTCTTTTTTCATAATTTTAGAAGTGTTGCGGTTTAAGAGACTGTACAGGATTCTTTAATGATCCAGGTTGTTTTTCTGAGAAGTCATTAAAACGGTCTATTAAACTGTTAAGAAAATAAGAAATGGCTCCTGTTTCTTTCTAGGATTTTTGTCTTTCCCAGTACGAGAAGAGTCACGTTAAATGTTTATCAAACGCTTGGGCCACAATATATCACAATATAAACTAATTCATGGGAGATAGTTTGATTACACTACAAAATCCTTCAGTTGTTTTAGCGTTTCTCGGAATTTATCAGAAAAGGATGTATTTTTTTAAAAGCAATTGCTAGGATAGTAGCATTTAGATTTTAGTCCTGATAAAGGCTCACTTTCCATTCATAGTCAGAACCTAAATGTGCTCTTCTTGTACCTAAACAGATAATAAGCACTCAGCACACTCCCCCTTCTTGACACAACACACTGAGACTAATCACACATAATTGGAGAGGAGGAGCAGAGGGGCTGGGCAGGCTATTGTGTCCAAAGGACAAATGGTCAGTTTATGAGGCTTTTGTCTGATGCATAATTTCTTATACATCTACAGGAGGAAAAGTCCTGCTGGAAAAAAACATATATACACACATATATAAAAAAAGCCTTCAACACCGAAGCAAATGAGGACATTTCAATCATGGATAGAAAAATCAACAGTGGAATTTAAAAAAAAAAAAAAAAAAAAGCCGAGCATTCAATAGGTGTGCTTTTAAAAGATCTTAAGACAACTATTTCCTTACTAATTAAATGTGAACGCATTTACTACTTTACAACCAGTTATATAAGTCCGCAAAGTATATTATTCACATATTTTCAAATACACCCAAAAATAACATTTAAAGAGATTGACAAAGTACATGCAAGTTTAAAGGCACAAAAGAGAAGGAAGCCGCCTTTACACCTTTGTTAATGCATACATGTGAAGTCTGATTGGTTTTAGGCTGGAATATAATTGGAAAAATAAGTTCTAAAATGATACAAAAAAGATGTCTCAATGTTTACACACTGTGAAACAAGCCACAATATCTTCCTCAGCATTTAGATTAGAAATATTTCTCTAATGATGACTCAGGAACAAAACGGGGGGAACTGAACCCTCCCCACTCCCTGACCATCCACATACATGGATTAATTTTCAGTAGTCCATCTTAAAACAAAAAAAGAAGTGTCATCTTCTATCTGTGTTTGGTTAAAACGAGAAGAAAAGGGTAATGGAGGTTTTCCTCATATGTATCTTTTTCTTCATTTTTCAACTGCAAATAAAAAATGGATAAAGTGAGCAAACTGTACGAAAGCATTTTTAAAATACTGACAGCTCTTGCTTAACTGTATTCCTTAGCGCAAATGACACTACTAAAGATTAAACATTTAATAACTACAAAAAGAAATCTTAAGGTCAAATACTATCACAGGTATGGAACAGCATGTCAAATATTATCAGGAGCTGGTCAGAGTTTGTAGACAAACCAATTCACGCAATAAACAGTTGAACATTACTTATAAAAAAAGTGAGGTCCCAAATTTCTGTATTAAATAAATTATGTTCACGTGAGCTTTAAAGCCTGAATTAAATCCACTGAGCAAGGAACTTCAGAACAAAGGCTAAAAGTTTATCCCTAATCAGCCGAACTACTGCTGTATATTTGGTATTTAAGATCAACAACTGTTTCAGACCTCTGAAATACACCATAATCTTACCTGAAGGTTTACATAATTGGGAGCCACTTCCAAGGCTGTAATGCAGATCTTGATAGGCTTATTTATTAATTCTGTTTAATTTTAAAAATCCTTATTGTAAAAGAGAATTATAACCTGATAATTAGAGGGGTACAATTCCAATTGCTAGGGATAATGTTACGTGTGCTCTTCTGAGCTACACTAAGAGAATATGCTTCTAAAAAGTAATGAATATTTATTTTCTTAGGTATTCTGCTTAAATGCAATTTAAAATACATATACATATTACACTGAAGTATGTGGAGACTGCTTATACATATTACATTTTGTAATCACCTCAAATAAAAATATTTGCATATTTTTAATATGAGCCTAAGGAAGAAATGTAAAAAAAAAAAAAAAGTGCCTTTAGCCATTACTGACACAAATGCCCCCCCCCCCCCCCCCCCCCCCCCGAAATAGTACATTTAAAGCCAGAACTCGT